>NW_023416306.1:101119447-101166947 GCF_014176215.1 Rousettus aegyptiacus
TCTAAAGAATATCTCAAGAGATTATGATGCATGAACAGATATTGCATTCTTCTGAAACACGGCTAAGCTTTTTTTTTAATTGAGATATAATTGATATATATTAGTTACACGTATACAATTTAATGATTCAATACTTGTATATGTTGTGAAATGATCACCACGATGTCTAGTTAACTTCCATCATTATACGTAGTTATAAATTTTTTTCTTCTAAGAACTTTTAAGAAACACTCTCTTAGCAACTTTCAAATGTGCAATATGGTATCATTAACTACAGTTACCATGCTGTACATTATGTGTAACACACTCCGAGAACAAATAATATTCTCTTTTTTTGAAGCAGTAACTCTAAGATTAGGAGAATGTTTTTCTAATTTTTCAGTGAATTTAATATCATAGAACAACAGATAGTAATTAGAAATTAATCTCTTTATATTACATGAATGTTCTTATGACAAAAGTTGTCAAAAAACATGTAAAACATTTCATATGGGGTTTATTATTAGATCAAATTCTACGATCAAATTGGCATAAGAAAGGGTGAGAAAATATGAGAGAGAAATTGCAGAGGAGCAGAAGAGTGATAATTTTTAGAGTAAAGGTAATGAACATATTTTTGGTATGCAAAAACAATTTGGTTAAATAAATACATCGATCAATTAATTGAAGCAGGTAAACATGGAACAAAGAAGAACTAATCACCACTCTTTTATTTACCTTAATATACGGCACAAGTACATGCATGCAAATGTATGTATATGTAAATATGTATGTAAAGGTCAGAAAAAAGCCCAACTACATTTCAATATATAGAATGTAGTTTATTATATGATAAAAGACACCTTTTAAATATATAGGCAAAACAAGGCTTTGGGAAGTCAGTGCAATGTAATTGTGAAGAGAATAGATGCTTGGATTATACCTCTTCCATCTAATCTCAGCTCTTGTGTTTAATAGTTGAATATCCTTGAGCAAATCACATAAGTGTTTGTCAGTTCCTTTATCTGAAAGCAGGGAAATATAACACTAACCTTCCTGGATTATGAGAATTAACACAAATAATAAATGTAAAGCATTTGGCTAAGTGTCTGGTTCATAGTAAACCACAATAAATGCTAGTCATTATATTCAGTAAATGGCTAACCACTTAGAAAACAACAGGTCCCCTCTCATATCTTGTACAAAAGTAAAATCAGATGGATTAAAGAGTTAGATATAAAAAGAGAACTATAAAAGTAGAAAAGAAAATATATCTAAATATTTTTAATTATCTTTTAGTGGGAGAAGCAAGAAACATAGTCATAAACCTATATGATGGCTGATATTTTAAACTTCTGATGGAAAATATTTATGAAAATAAAATACACATAGAATAAAAAATATTTACAGTGTATAATACACAGGGTTATTACAATTTATATAGAGAACATTTCTACTATCAATTTTTCTTTAAAAAATTATATATCTAGCAAATAAGGAACACAAAAAAAATGGTATATTTTATAATGCATTGCTCTTTCAAGCCTCAAAGCCTTTTCAAACTTTATCTCAGGTATCCTTTTCTCCACATTAAAGAAATAGTTTAAGTGTCACTTCAGTAGAAGGCCTTTTCTGCTCAATTTAAATTATGTTTTCCTAAATTTCCTTCTCATGGCATTTTCTTTCTTTCCATCACAGCCCTTGTTGTTCTTATTATATACATATTTATGTGTGCTGATTTCTTCTCCCTTTCCCTCTTTAGACAATAAACTCATGGGGACAGGTCATACCTAGAGTGTTTACCATTCTATAGCAAGCCCCTAGCACATAGCAATCATTTGGAGTAATGAAAGTGAATGTTGGAAAGGATCTTGTACATCACATTAAGGCATTTAGCCTTTATAGCTAAGCTAGTCATAGAAGAATTTTGAGTAGGGTAAATCCTTCTTGGGCTTCAGTGAAGTGTGGGTGGAGAATTAACTGGAAGGGAGCATGCCTGGAGGCCAGGTGGTTGATTAGGAAAGGAATAAACAATCCAAGACATTATGAAGCTCCAAACTAAGCACATTTAATAGAAATAGAGAGAAAAAAATGGTTCCAAAGCTATTTAAAATTAAACTATTTTAATGGAAGTAGAGTGTGTACACACACACACACACACACACATACATGCATATAATGAGAATGAAATTGGGTTCTGGATTTGAGGGCAGATTGTAAGCCTCTATTCTACATCAAGACATTTGTAATTCTTGCTCTAAGGAATATAAAGCTAATGAAGAATTTTTAAAATAGGTTTTTGTTTAGCTTTTCTTTGCTTGTATGTTTTAAATTGTCTTGATTGGCAAGACTAAGTTTATAGGGACATATGGAGTAGACTTCTAGGACCACAGGAAAGTTGAATTTTCAGTTTTATGAAACATACTCTAAGTCTTTAGGTCCAAGGCAATTATTGCCAAATGAACTTCCTTTATAATTATCACCGCCACCACCACCAATAATAATGGCAGCAATGACAGCAATGACAGCAACAAACATTTAATTAACAGTTATTATGTATAAGGCACTTCAGTATGTGCTTGAGTACATAGAAATCTGACACAGTTCCTGCCATCAAAGAAATAGAGTATATATTTTAAAATACACTAGTCATATAGAGTATTATATGATAAAATGAGTTATAAGAAAGTAATCGCTACTAAAGTTCAAATAAGAGTAAGCTGACCATAGTTGAAAAGTTTTTAGGGGAAGCTACATGGAGGAGGTTAAACTTGGATAAACCTTTCAGGAAGAAGCAAATAAAGGTAAACATAGAAGAAGGGCAACTACTCAGACAGGCTGCATTGCAAGAGCAAAGGTGAAGGTGGAGTTTCCACATAAGGACAATAGAGAAGTGGACAAGTAAACAAATACTGCTTTGACTAAAGCATCAAGTTCATAAAGAGAAGTAAAAGACAAAAGATATATTCATAGTTGGATAGAAACTGATCGTAAGGTATCTTTGATGTTAAACTAATGATGGTTCGAATAAACTTATGATCACTTATTTTAAAGAAAGTAAAGAATCATTTATACGTTTTAAGCAAAGTAGCTAAGCTACCTGTGGAGAGTTGTATTTTAAGATTTTAAAAAGTTGACTCTAATGAGCTTGTTTTGGGTGAACTTAGAGGTAAAAGTTCATGTTGATGAGACCAATTATAATGGCAATATTTTAGGAAAGGAAAATGAGAACCTGATGTGGGAAAGGGGAAAAGAAATAATGTGAGTTTTTCTTACTTTTTATTATAAAAATACTCAAAATAAAAAGTAGAGAGAATAATATGATGAACCCCCAGATATTCACCACTCACCTCAAAATTATTAATTTATGACCTTTCTTATTTTATCTCTATTTCTATCTAACTATTTTAGCTCCAGGACTTTTGAAGTCATTTGTCAATTACTTTAATTTATATGTATTGAGTATTAATTTCTAAAAGATAAAGGACTCATAAAAAACATAATCACGATACCATTATTATACCTAAAATAATTTTTTATTAAGCCCAAATATTCAGTGTTCAAGTTTCTCTAATTTTTCTATAAAATTCTTTTGCAGTTCATTCATTTAAATCAGTTTCCAATAAGGTCCATTTATTGTAAGTGGTTGATGACATTTCTTAAATACATCTAATCTCTAGTTTCATCTTCTATCTTTTCATTTTTATTCTTGTTTTTTAAATTTTATTTAAAAAACTTATTGGGGTGGCATTTGTTAATAAAATTACATAGGTTTCAAGTGTACAATTCAATAATATATCATATGTATATTGCATGGTGTGTTTACTACCCAAAGTTAAATTTTCTTCTGTCCCCAAACATTTGACCCCCTTTACCCTTATCTACCTCTCCCCTCCCCCCTTTACCTCTGATAACCATTAAACTGTTGTCTATGTCTATGAATCTCTGTTTATCTTGTTCATTTGTTGCTTTCAGTTGTATATCCCACCTGAGCGAAATCATATGGTTCTCACCTCTTTCTATCTGACTTATTTTCCTTAGTATGATAATCTCAAAAGCCATCCATGTTGGCACAAATGGCAGTATTTCATCTTTTCTGATGGCTGAGTAATATTCCATTGAATATATGTGCCACATCTTCTTTATCCAGTCATCTAGAAACAGACACTTCAGTTGTTTCCATGTCTTGGCCATTGTGAATAATGCTGCATTGAACATTGGTGTGCAGCTATCTTTATGGATAAGTATTTTCAAATTTTTGGGAACATAGCCAGAAGAGATTGCTGGGAAATATGATAATTCTACTCTGAATTTTTTGAGGAACCTCTGTACTGTTTCCATAGTGGCTGTACCAATTTACATTCCCATAAGCAGCATATAAGGGTTTCCCACCCCCCCGCCCCCCACAACCTCTCCAACAGTCATTACTTGTCCCGCTGATGATAGCCATTCTAACAGGTGCAAGGTGGTATCTCATTGTTGTTTTGATTTCATTTCCCATGTATATATGGGCAAATAATTTTCCACAAAGGAGCCAAAAACATACAATGGAGAAAATAAAGCCTCTTCAATAGATGGTGCTAGGACAATTGGAAAGCCACATGCAAAAGAATGAAACTAGACTGCTATCCGTCACCATAAACCAAAATTAACTCGAAATGGATCAAAGACTAACAGAAGACCTGAAACAATAAATTGCATAGGAGAAAACATAGGTACTAAATGTACAGACCTTGGTCTTAGAGAGGATTTTGTGAATTTGACCTTGAAAGCAAGAGATGTAAAAGCCAAAATAAAAGAATGGGACTCTATCAAACTAAAAAGCTTCTACACAGCAAAAGAAACCATCAACAAAACAAAGAGGCGAACAACTGAATGGGAGAAGATATTAGCAAACAATGCCCCTGATAAGGGGCTAATATGCATCTCTTTTTAAATATTGACATTCATTTTTTTAAAGAGAAAGATAGTATTTGCAGATTACACACTCATGGTAATATTTACATTGTTCTTCTGTCTCCTATATTTCCAGAAAATGGTAATTAAATTTAAAAGCTTGAACATATTTAAGTTTTATTGTTTTTGGTAAGAATTGTTTTGTTAGATTGTGTGTGTACTATCAGCGGCACATAATATTTGCTTGACTCTTTTCTGTGTTATAGCAAGTAATACAAAATTATGATATTCTAATTTGATTATTCATTTACATTTATTAATTGAATACCACTGTAAACAGACTTCCCATTAATAATTTGATTATTTTGACTTGTAATTCAGACAGGAAATTCACGATAAGTGTCTATAGCCCTTTATGTCCTAGTTCTCAAAATGATGTCGGTCCTTGCCTTCTTCAAAGTTACCAATTAGTTTCTTTATTTTAAAAGAATTATTATAAACTAAAATATTAAAATATGTTTGATTATTTTAATCTATTTTAATTATCCTTATTAACGTTCATATTGTACTGTCTATGTTCAATTAGAAATTTAAATTGACTTCTACATCTTTAAGAGCTTTCTAACTTCTTATATGACAAGATGTCTCAGGATTGTGTTTTAAGTTTCCACCCAGCACTCAGAATCACACATTCTCCAAGGAGACTCTATTACTTTTATTTTTCACACCTCAGAATATATCCAACTAAGGATACACAGTAAAATTTTTGTGTTAGAAAGTCATTGTAAGTAGTTCTTTTTATGTTATGTTGACTGTCTCTTCATATATAAATTTCATATAATATGTGCCAATAACTTCTAGAGATAGGTCACTCTCATTGTTCTTTTTTCAAAGTTATCTTTTATTTCAGAGTTATTACTACTTTTTCCCCCAACTAAACTCTGTTTAACTTTAGGGATTAAAATGAAACCTTATATTTTTATTGTGTTGACATATTTATGTTGTTAAATCTTCGCATCCAAGAATATGTCATCCTTTAATTTATTTACTTCTACTTTTGTGTCTTTCAGAATTTATTTTGGAGGTTATATATATATATATATATATATATATATATATAATTAAAAAGTGAAACAATATGAGGGGAGAAATAGAGAAAACTATGGTTTCCAGCCTCATGTAAGAATTTTTGTTTGTTTGTTTGTTCGTTTGACAGAAATAGAATCATTCTAAGATATTAACACAAAGAATAATGGTGAGTGTTTATTTTAATAACAGACCTTAATTCTGTCTAAGCTTTAGTGGTAACTAAATATATCAGTCAAATTTATATAGAAACAGATGTTATTGAAATTAGAAATAATCCTTGAGAGAGTAAGTCATATGAGATGATTATTCGCTCTACTTAGTCACATGACGCGAAAAAGGAATGTTCATTTTAGTGCATTGTGGACAGTCCTAAATGTGCCATCCTGATTTATTTCTCTGTAATTTTTATATGCAGTACAATTTTTTGAACTGATTTTTCTCCCATTGTCCACTTAAAAATTCCCACTCATCTTTCAAGACCCAGTTTAGTTGTTACTTCCTTAGTACCAGTTTGAACATCATCTACATACAGATGAATCAGAGACTATATGATGACCCAAAAAATATATTCAAAGTGAGATAAAAGCCAAAAACATACCTTCAGCATTACCTATATTTAGAAATAATCCCCATTTCTTTAGGAAGAAATGCCATGAAGGAGACTGTGAAGGAATTTTTAGAGTTACAGAATGAATACCAATTGTTTCAGAGGCCAATTAAAGTGAAAAATTATAAATGAGAAGGCTCAAATATTACAGTTATATAGGAGGAGGAAGTGGAAGACCGAAAAGACACTTGAGTCTTACTTATTGATCAGTTTTGAGTTATTGAATACTGCTAGATAATTACTCTATATAAATATGTATATATATATATACATATTTATTTATGTATGTGTATGTGGGGGTGTGTGTGTGTGTGTGTGTGTGCATGTGTGTGTGGTGGGACTGGGAGGAAAGAGAGGTTGGATCAGGGCAATATTTTAATTTTACATTCAATTCTTTGAACAATAACTCAAATGTATAGGCTATTAATATTTGATATCTCTGTATCCTCCACCCTCAAACTCCTTTAGAAATACTCAGAGGACTAGAAACTTCATTCACCACTGTCAAACACACACACACACACACACACACACACATTTCTATCTAGAGACAACTAGATGGAATAGATTCATAGTTTAGGATGAAGTTTAAGAAAAGAATATGAAGGATCCTGGGAGTAGAAGGTATTGAGGAGGCATTGCAAAATAGAAGGAAATTCCTAGAAATGGGAACTTTCTTGTGTGTCTCCTTGGAAGAAGATGGAGATCTTGTTAAAGGGGAAAGGCAAAAAAACTTTTGGCCATCATGTTCTGGATTTTATATGTACTTGATTGTTTAATAGTAACAAATATTCTACAGTTTCAAATGCTAGGGCATAAGAAAAGAATTACAAAAAGATAAGACTATAGCTTGAAAAGCAAATAGAACTGAGGAAAGATTTTGACAGCCTGAAGGAAGGAGGCTGGAGAAAAGAACACACTGCAAAGGCAATATAGAAGAGCCAATTTGTGGAATAGAGTACTACTGGAAGAGGATATATACACACACACACACACACACACACACACACACACACATACATATTTATTTATGTATGTGTATGTGGGGGGGTGTGTGTGTGTTCATGTGTGTGTGGTGGGACTGGGAGGAAAGAGAGGTTGGATCAGGGCAATATTTTAATTTTACATTCAATTCTTTGAACAATAACTCAAGTGTATAGGCTATTAATATTTGATATCTCTGTATACCTCTTAGGTGCACTGATTGAGAATGTTGCTTTTCTTCACTATAACATTTAATAAATCTCATTTATCTTACATTTCCATAAACATGAAAACCTCACTGTGAACATTCAGAGATAAAATCTTCTTAGGATTACGCACGGCAAAGAAAAAATGTTTCCTCTATCTTATACATAGAAAACTCATTAATATTCTCCCTAGATATAAAACTGGTGATATATACTTTTGCCTTTTCTCAGTATATTAGCAACATGAAACATATTTTAAGGTGAAGACCACTTATGGCATACACAGGGAAACTTTGAGCAAAATGAATGGGCTGGATAATTTTGTACTTCTTTTCATAATTCCCTGGGGCAAGGATAACATATTTCTTTTTAAATCTGAAACAATTAAAACATTATTTAATCAGTAGAGAATTTTTATTTCATTTCACAAAGTCTTCAAGTAAGGAGTAGGTTATCTGCATAACCTATGAAATAAAGGTTGAATAAAAGTAAAAGAAGGCCTCCCCTGTACATTGTCACAGAAACATCCAAAAGTTTTATCCTGCCTCGAATATTTCTTACACATGATTCTTATTTCTTAGCTTGAAATTACACCTAAAAGGAGTCTTTTGTTCTCATTGCTGCCAAAACTTTCATCTTCCAGCAGTGACCTCAGTTTAGCACCTGCTTATAAGATGCATTTGCACATCGTCGGTATGTTATGGTGACATATATGTTCACATCAAGGACACTGTCATAGAATTTGAGAGATGTTAAAATTTTTCCATCTGTGTGTATGAAAATGACGTTTACTGTTAATTTTGTTCTCTTGCTGAACTCTCCAAGCAAAAGCCTTCTGTGGGAGGCAGAATGATGTCACTATAGTCATAGCATAAAATTTTCAACCTTTAGAATAAGACATATTGTGGCATATATTTCACTACTTTTAAAAGCAGTGAAATAAAAACTTGGAGGATGATGATATCAATTTTATATTTTCAGATGTGGGGTTTCCAGAGCCTTAAGAATAACTCACGCACAAAATTCCACTGGCACATGGATTTTCACTGTAGCCTTTAGAGAGGCAATTCCATTGATGGATATTTGTGTTTATGAGACCAACAGGGAGTTGCCTATTTAGTTTTGGAGGTATTAAGAGTCTGTGCAGACTAAATAGTTTAGCACTCATGATTTAAATTAAACAAAAAACAAAAACTTCCAATTCCAACTCAGACATGTAAAAAACTTGGAAATTGTCACTTGCATTTTCACAACCAGGGAAATGTTGAACAACTGAAAATCAATAACTTTTCTTGGACCTAACAGATAAGTGTGTTTGCAGAGCAAACTATCACCCTGAAATCCAGAAAGAGGCAAATGTGGAGTCATAGTATCTAGCTCCTTTGTTCAAGAAGAAGACACTGGAGGCAGAATGCTGAAACAGTTCAATGATAATGTTGATGAATTTTTAGAGGTTGAGTATGAACTATTTGTGAATTAGGAATTTCTGGAGACTACAATATTAAGGGGTAAGCACACTTTCTTGGGTTTTACCTCTAGAAAATATACCAAGTTCTCAAATTGAACAGCCAAGAAACATTTCCTTTTGACCCTCAAAGGGGAAGGGAGAAGTACCCACTATGAAATACTCCAAACATGTTCTCAGAATGAATAGACAATTTTCAGGGGAAAGACTTTACCAGAGCATTACTTACCTAAGGAGCAGGGCATTCTCTCCACTCCAGCTTCCTGTTGCTTTCCTGTTACACATAAGTGTAACAGGAAATTCCAAGAACTATAACTTGTGATGGCCACAGCTCAGTGCACCTGCCCACTAAAAGACAGGGATTTAATCATAATACTGTAGAATGGTTTTTCTCCCCTCCCCCCATTCCCTGTTATCACAAGAGGGATACAGTATAATAACAGCATTATAGCTCAAGGAGCTTCAAGACAGACTTTACCTGAAGAAAAGGTCTTAGGAAAGTCCAACACAAAAACAAAGACACTAAAGAAATTTGAAGCCTCTGGCACTTATAGCTACAGCCAACATTAAACACAGCCAGCCATACTCCTAGCCATGCTGGCATAAGACCTTACACTAAATACCCACTTACCTTCGTTTCTATTACCTGATACATCATATCTGGCTTTCAAACAGAATTACAAGGCATGCTGAAAGACAAGAGAAAAACACTGAAGACAAAACAAGCATCAGAGGAGACTCAGACACCAGTTTTGGAAATATGAGACAAGAAATTTAGAATAACCATGATTAATATGTTTAGAGTTCTAATGGAAAAAAATAGATAGCGTGAAAGAACAGATGACTAAAGTAATCAGAGGGGTAGAAACTCTAGGAAAGAATTAAAAGTATATGCATGCTATAAATCAAAATGACTGTTAAAAAAAAAAAAAAGAATGGCTTACAAGGGCTTATCAGTAAACTTGGCTGACAAAACAATAAATAACTGAACTTAAAGACAGACAGATCACTATAAACTTTCCAAAAAGAAATGCAAAGGAATTTGAAAAATGGACAGAATGTCCCATAAGTGCATTATTATTATTATAAAAAAATATAACCTACATGCAGTGGGAACTCTCAAGAGAAGAGAGAAAAGAGCAATTTTTTTTTAAATTATTTTAGCTAAGACAGACATCAAACCATAGAAGCTTAGAAAACACTAAGCAGAATAAAAAACAAAATCTAAATTAAAAAATCTTGGCATGTTATATTTAAACTACAGAAGAACAAACCTAGAAAATGTGGAAATTAGCCAGAATTTTTTAAAAACTTAGTTATAGAGGGGAAAAAAGGTAAGAATTGCAGCAGACTTCCCTTTTAAAACTATGCTAGTAAGAAGAGAGTGAAATAAACTACTTAAAGTGAGGGAAAGAAACTCTGAATCTATAATTCTATATCCAGTGAAATTATTCTTCAGAAGATAAAATATAGACTTTCTCAGCCAAAAATAAATTTAGGGAATTCTTGCTATTAGACGTTCTCTTCAAGAAATATTTTTTAAAATCCTTTATGGAGAAGGAAAATAATATAGTTCAGAAACTGAGTTCTACATAAAGAAAGGAAAACATCAGAGAAGGAATAAATGAAGGCATTGTATTGAATTAAACTAAAATATTTTTATTTAAAAAAATTCTATTAATCTAAAAATAACTTTATTTAAAGTCTTAATAGAAATAATGTGTGATTATAGCACATGGACAAGTGATGCGGATGACAGGTATATTACAAGGAATGGAAAGAGAAATAGAAATGTAGTGTTATAAGGGTCCTGATAAGTGGTATAATCTTATTTGAAGGTGGACATAGATTTGTTAAATGTGTATATAGCAAACTCTAGGGTAATTACTAGAAATTTTAAAAATAAGTATAATTGCTATGCCAAGAAAAGAATGAAAATGGGCTCAAATCAAAGGCCAAAATAAACCCAAAGAAAGCAATAAAGGAAGGGGGAAAAGTTAGTAAAGAATATATGTAATGAATAGAAAACAGAAACATGGAATGTTTCTTATAATGCTAAATATAGTCGCATGATCATATCACGGGCAATCATGCTCCTGCATTTTGTCCAACTGTTGTGTAAATTTATGTCCACATGAAAGCCTGTTCATAAATGTTTGTAATAACTTTGTCACCATAAAACCTGGCAGCAACCAAGATGTCCTTCAATAAGTAGATGAATAAACAAACTATGGTACATCCACACAATAAAATATTACTCAGTGATAAAAATGAATTATCAAGCTATGAGAAGACATGACTGAATTTCTAATGCATATTTAAGTGAAAGAAACCAATTTGAAAAGATTACATACTATATAATTCTAATTATATGACATCTCAGAAAAGCAAGCCTATGGAAATAGTAAAAAGACTAGTGACTGCAGGAAGGGAAAGGGGAAGAATTGAATAGGTGAAGCACAGAGGAGATACAGGGTGGTAAAACTAATACAATACTGCAGTAGTGGATGTATAACATTATGCATTTTTCAAAATCCAAAGAAAAGTATTGTACAGAGATTAAAACAATGTATGCAAACTTAAAAAATCATTCAGAAGGCCCTGAGAGCTCAAGATAGAACACAATATGTAACAACTACATACACAAAACCTCCTTACAAGTATATGAAACGACCTCACTGAAGGTGGTAGGGACAAAAGGTACTGACTTAGGTAACTTTGGAAATAACTAGAGTCTGTAAGAAATAAGGAAAAAACTGTGCATAAACATTATACTACATAAGGGTTTTGTTTTGTTTTGTTTTTCCTCCATGAGAATAAGGGTTAACATTTTTGATACTACTATACATGTATACTGGGATTGAATTATTAAGTAAATAGGCTGTGGGAGATGGCTTTCTTACTGTTGAAGTTAGAATTTACAAGTGAGCAAAGGAAAGATGATAAAATTATCAATGTGGTCATGGAACAGAGTTGGAGATGTCAGTATTAACTTATATTTAGCTTAATGTAATGCAGGTAGTTATATATAATAATATTTATAGATATCTGTATATACAGAGATTAATATGCACACAAATATTTCTTTGCTCCGTCAGCTGAGAAGGAGGGCCTAAAAAATACAGAGAGTATGCCTAGTGCCCAGATCTTGATTTCTAATAAAAGGAACAAGAGAAATGACCGATTCTAGTTTTGGGGTGGGATATATACATCATTAGCCTGGATTATCTTATAGCACCAGAAAATAGAGAAGTGCTATATACATACATACTCACCTACTCACACTGATGGCGGTATATTGGCAGGGACACCGGAACCAACCAAAAGAGCACTTGATACATGGGAATGGAAATGTGAACAGAGAAATGAATAAAATATTGGACTTTAACCAAAGTATAAATAAATACTCATAAGTCCATCATGATGTAAATAATTATTGAATAAATAAATGAGGGAGAAGAGACATAAATTCTTCTATAAGAATTCCATATAATTATGTAGATACTTTTCCCTCAAAGAAATGAAACATAATTCTCTGGTCCTTAAGTAATGGCTATGCACAGTGCCCTCTTTCCAAAAAATACAGTATGGAAAAGGGTAAAAACAATTATTTTATAGTGGAGAAACCCAAGAAATACTACCTCGGTCACATGAATAAGGTTGACATTAACAGAGACAAGTTATGTTAATAGTATATATTATTGATATGATGTGAGGATAATGGCACTTCGCTCCTATTGTCTTCCTCCCTCAAACACATAACATCAATTTCTTAATGAGAAGAACATCGGACAAATCTCAAAAAGAGCATTTTACAAAATTCTGAATCAGTACTCCTCAAAAGTGTCTAAGTCAACAAAAACAAGAGAAATCTAATAATTGGCAAAGTAAAGAGTAGCCTAAGGGGACCTGACAACCAAATGTAATATGATCTCTTAGGTGGGATTCTGGAACAACAATAAAAAGGACATTGGGTAAAAAAACTAATGAAATTTGAATTAAGTATGGGCTGCAGTTAAAAATAGTGTTTCGATATTGGTTCATCAATTGTGACAAATGTACTATGCTAACGTAAGATGATAATAATAGGAGAAACTGGGTATACAGAGTTGATGGGAAATCACTATCTTCATAAATTTTTTGCAATCTGAAAGTGTTCCAAAAATAAAGTTTCTTAACAAAATATGCTACTTAATTCACATGAAATAGAAGAAAGAACCCTCAAATAATTAATGTTAATAAAAAATATCACATTAAGAAACAAAGAATATAAAGATAGTTAAAATCATTTACCCTGATGTGTAAACAGTTTTAGAGCTAGTAGTCAACATAGAAGTGATAAAAAGCTTTCACGATTTTACTCTATGTATTAAGATAAATGAGAAAATAGACCATTCTATTTAAACTTCCTATCTTTAATTACTGTACAATTTATATTTTTTCTTTTAGGATTCTTTGTTTTAAATAATATTTCTCCTTTTAATAACATTAATACATATTCATTGTAGAAAATTTAGAAAATCTCAAGAAGTATAAAGAAGAAAATAACACCTACAATTTCATCATCCAGTCATAACAAATGTTTTAAGGTTTTAGCATTTTATTTTCTAGCCATATATTTTATTTCATAAAATATTTCAGATATTATATAGAATAAGCATTTCTATACTGATATCATATTTAAAATATCACTAGACCTCATTTAGGCAATTCTGCCTCCTATTGTGCTCTGGAGTTTGAATATATTGTATCACAGAGTAAATATTTTTGGAAAATGCAAATAACTTTACATATAATTATATTAGTGTGAAGACATAAATTGTGCCTACATAATGATATCTTGACTGAAAGTATTTGCTAGTCAAATAAAATAAATTGAGTTTTAAAACTATTTGAACTGATTGACATCTTAGACCTAGAGTCAGTTTGATTCAAAATTCTTTTCACGTGAGACAATCATTCATTCAATAAGTATATGCAAGCCTACTATATGTCAGGCACTGTTTTAGGGTCTGGAGACCACAGGTAACCAAAGAGTTACAGTTCCTGACTTTATAGAGCTCATATTCTAATAGGGAGGGGGGAAGACAAATATATAATGTCATATGGCGATACATACTATTGAGAAAAAGCAGGAAATGAGTGAGAATGATGAGTACAGGACGGTTGTCTTCTACTCATAGAGTTCTGGGGGGGGTTAGAATTTTCAGGATTAGGGGAATCCTGGACTTTTTATAGTTATTGTGGAGAGGGCATAATGATATCAACACCAGAGAGGTAAATAAAGATGTAAGGTTGGAAATTTTGCAGGATGTTAAGATGAAGATCTTTTCATTAACACCTTGAATTCAGGAGCCTTTTTTAAACTACTGTCCTGGTGACATGGAAGTCATAGAAAAATCAGTCTTGCCTGTGGAGCTCCTGTGTCCCTCTGTAACTACTAGCAATGGTGGCTTAAAGACTAGAAGAAGTAACTATCCAATCATGTAGATGAATTTAGCCAAAACAACAACAATGAAAAGAAAAGAACAAAGTGGCTTTGCCTTAGCCCCATGGGTATAAAAATTGTTCATGAAAAAGCTTTTTATGAAACCTCCTTAAGCCCTGGGTAGGTAACTGTACAGTATGTCTTCAAATACCTTTATAATTTGCAACCTAACTAAATTGTAATATAATTGTCTGCAAAAATAAAATGGTTGGGTTTGTGGTCTGACATGTAAAGAGCTTATATCTACACTTGGTTCTAACAAGTAAAAATCTGAACAAACTGAAAAATCAACAGCTTTTCTCAGATCTAGCGTAGAAGAAAGGTCATTGGACAAACCACTGGCCTCAAGATTGGCAAGACTGGCAGGTGGGTAAAGAGAACCATGACTTACCAGAAGAGAAACCCAAGAGCAGAAACCTCTGTAGGAATCAGTGATGGGTAAGAAAACCTAAACTATAATTGATAAATTGCTGGAGGCTCATTGTGGACAAGTCTGTGGGTTTAAATATCCAGTGAGACCCAGTCATAGGTGAATTTTACCTCTAGGAGCTCTACTAGGTCTTCATAGTGAAAATCAGAGAAAAATCCTCCTACGCTTCAGCAGAAGGAAGTAAAAAGGAACAATTTTGAAACATAGCAGGGCATTCTGTTCTTAACAAGGCCTGACTTCAGGAGAAACTATTTAACCAGAGCCTAACCTGCTAGGGTATTATCAAAACCTAACTGATCTGGACAAAGGGAAATTCCCAACTCCAGCCTTCTCAAGCTATTCTGTCCCACCTAAGAAGGTGGAGGGGAGGAAAACTGAGAAGCAATAGTGAAGTTCACAGTCCAAGGGTACAAGCTCACCAAAAGACTGAGACTTACTCATAGGACTATAAAACCCCTCCCTTCCCTCACATCTTACCAATACATTACTAAAGACTTATCTAACATGGTTCCTTTTACTCAGTACATTATGCCTACCTTTCAACAAAAATTATAGAGCATGCTAATAGGAAGAAGAACAAAAAACAAAAAACAAAAAAAAATGCAGTTTGGGTAGAACAAATAAACATCAGAACTAGAGTCAAATATGGCAGGAATTTTGGAATTATAGAACATAAATTTTTTAAAAACTATGATTAATTGGGATAATGTAAGCGGAGATGGAATATCTAAGGAAGAATAAAGAAAAAATGCTAGTAGTCAATATAATGTTAACAGATACACAGAATGCTTTTGTGGGTTCATCAGTGGACTAGACACAGCAGAGGAAAAAATCTCTAAGCTTCAAAATGTGACAATAGAAACTTTCCAAACTGAAAAGCATAGAGAAAAAGGCTGAAAAAAAAAGAGCGACACAATATTCAAGAACTGTGGGACAATGATAAAAGTTGTAACATATATGTAGTGGCAATTCCATTTGAAGTGATAATGACTGAGAATTTCCCCAAATTAGTGTCCCACATTAAACCATAGATTCTGAGAGAACAATAAGCAGCACGAATACCAAATTTCTGTACCTAGACATCTTGTATTCAAGATCAGAAAATCAAAGATAAAAAAAAAAATTCCTGAAGGAAGCCTGAGGGCAAGGTGAGTGGGGAGGGACACTTTACTTACAGAGAAACAAAGATAACATCTTGCTTCTCCTCAGAAACCATGCGAACAAGAAGAGAGTGAAGTGAAATATTTAGTGTTGAGAGTAAAACACAACTAAACTAGAATTTTACCTTGTAAAATTGTGCTTCAAAAGTGAGAGAAATAAAGATTTCCTCAAACAAAAATTGAGAGAATAAATAGAACAAACTGTCTTTGTTTGCAGATAACATGATTATCTGTGTAGAAAATCCAAAAGTGAATCACTTTCTCATATAACAGCAATAAATAAGAAGAATTTGAAATTAAAAACAATATTATTTACATTAGCACTCCCAATAATGAAATGCTTATGTATAAATCTAACAAAATATGTGCAAGAGCTATATGAGGAAAGCCACAAAATTCTGCTGAATAGAATCAAAGAAGAGCTAAATAAATGAAGGGATATTTTATGTTTGTGCCTAGAAGCCTCAATGTTGTCAAAATATCAGTTCTTCCCAACTTTATCTATAGATTCAATGCAACTCAAATCAAAATCCTAGCAAGCTGTTTTTTGTAAATATCAATAGACTGATTCTAAAGTATATATGGAGAAGCAAAAGACCCAGAATAAGCAACCCAATACTGAAGAAGTACAAAGACAGAGGGCTAACATGATCTGACTCAAGACTTACTCCAAAGCTACTGTCATAAAGACAGTGTGATATTTGTGAAAGGATAGACAAATAGATCAACAGAACAGAATAGAGACCCATGTAAATGTAGTCAATTGATCTTTGACAAAAAGAATAAAGGCAATACAATGGAGAAAAGATAGAATTTTGAACCAATGATTCTGGAACAACTGGACATACATATACAAAAAAAAAATGTAGACTAGACCTTATACGCATCACAAAAATTAACTCTAAATGGATCACAAACCTAGATGTAAAATTATAAAGCTCCTAGAATTATAACATAAGAGAAAATGTAGGTGAATTCAGATATAGCAATGACTTTTTGATACAATATGAATGGCACAATTCATTTAAAAAATTGATTAGCTAAACTTTATTAAAATTGAAAACCTCTGTGTGAAAGACAATGTCAAGAGATTGAGAAGGCAATCCAAAGACTGGAAGAAAATGTTTATAAAGTTTATGAGACACATTTGATAACGGACCGTTGCCCAAAACATACGAAGAACTTTGAAAACTCAGCAATAAGAAAATGAACACCGTAATTAAAACATGGGCAAAAGACCTGAAAAAACTTTGACTAAAGAAGATATTCATAATGCAGGTAAGCATATAAAGAGCTGTTCAACATTATACATCATTGGGTAATTGCAAATTAAAACAGTGAGATACCACTACACACCTGTTATAATGGCCTAAATCTAAAACTGGAAATACCAACGAAAAGCAAGTATGTAAAATAACTATAACTCTCATTTATTGTTGATGAGAATAAAAACAATGGTACAGCCACTTTGTCAGACAGTTTGACGATTTCTTACTAAACTATCCATGGTCTTACGATATTATTCGGCAATCACACTACTTGGTATTTACCCATACTAATGAAAACTTATGTCTGCATAAAACCCGCACATGGATGTTTATAGCAGCTTTATTCATAATCGCCAAAACATGAAAACAACCAAGATATCTTTCAGTAGAAGAATGGGTAAACAATAGTACATCCAGACAATGAAATATTATTCAGCGCTGAAAAGAAATGAACTGTCAAGCCACTAAAAGACAGAGTAAATCTAAATGCGTGTTACTAAGTAAAAGAGGCTAGTCTACAAAGGCTACATGCTGTATGATTCCAACTACATGACATTCTGGAAAAGCCAAACTGTGAGGATGGTAGAAAATAGTCTTTGGTTGCTAGGAATTAGGCAAGAGAGAGGGGTGAATAGGTGGAACACAGAGGATTTTTAAGGCAATAAGACTATTTATTATGATACTGCAGTGGTGGATATATATCATTATATATTTGTCAAAACTCATATATTGGTATAATACCCTAAGTGAACCCTAATGTAAACTAGGGACTTTGGGTGATAATGATGTGTCAGTGCACATTTATCAGTGGTAGCAAATGTACCACTGTAGTGCAGGATGTTGCTAGTGGGGGAGGTTGTGCATGCGTGGGGACAGGCCGCATATGGGTACTCTCTGTACTTCCTTCTCAGTTTTGCTGTGAATCTAAAATTGTTCTATAAAAAAATTTATAGTAATAAAAAATGAAATGGTGTGGCTCAGTGGTCTAATGAAATATTCTGGTGAAAAGAAGTCAACAAAGTTATTTAATTTTCAGAATTTTAAAACACATTACCATAAAACATAAACTATACAATACAGAGATAAAGAAGCATACAATTTATTTTCATATGGATTTACAATTGGGTTTACAATGCATGTAATAAAAGACAATAAGAAATCTTTTTTTTTTTAAAGCGGTGGGAAGGGCTTCAGGTGATATTAGCAATTGAGACAAAACTGAAACACAAGACAAGTCTTGCAAACATTGCCAGGAAATTGAGCAGAGTTAAAGGAAATCTGAACTGACACTTGAGGCAAGTTTTGTGATTTAAGGTTCAGATTGATTATGTTTTATTTTGTAGTTTGAACTCAATGGAATCAAGCAGTATATGATGAGGTGCTTTTAATTTATTTTTCAGATTTGTAACCTTTCAGCTGAGAAGCTATAATGTAACCAGAGCCATCTTGAAAGCTATGAAGAAATATTTCTTCCATTCAAAGGAAAACGCTGTAGAGGGTAAACAATTATTAACAATTTCTATTGGGAGCTTTAAGCAGTTTCTTTTTTCTTACCATGTAGTCACACACACAGAGTTCTATTATTTTCATCTTAGATAGACTGATGACAAAAGAGTGTAAAGTGCTAAGGTGATGGAATTATCAGAGAAGATACTGACTCTCCTTAGCTACGTGTATTCTTATTTGGAGAGCAGTACACAAACCATTTTCTTGTCTTTCTTCAGAGTTCGTTCACCAGCTAGAGCTATATAGAAAATGCCTAAATTCATTCGTGTAGCCATTCAGTCGATGATTATTTATTGAGCACTTGTTATGCACCACATGCTATTCTAGGATATAAAACTAAGCAAAAGGATCACTTTGCCCCATGGGGATTGCTGTTGAGTAGAAGAGATGAACGTTAATCAAACAATCACAATGATAAGAGCTAGCAAGAGGCAATGTGTAAGAGGGCATAATAAGAATTCAGGTCTAGAAAGTCAAAGAAAAACTGTCCCTAAAAAAGTGAAAATTAAGCTAAAGTCAAAGAATAGATAGAAGTTATCTGGGAAAGAGCATTCCAGGCAGAAAATATTTAGTTAAATATGTTGGCATAGATAGGGCTTACTATCCGTTTACTGTCGACATATAAAAGTAAATAATAGAATAATTGCTTACTCGAATGCAACAAGTGATTTTGCATCAAACTCCAAAATTATTAAATTTGCTCTATTAGGAAAATGAGATCATGAGTTGGTCTTTTTTCCTTTTCTTTCTTATTTTTCTTAATATGGTTAAAATACTCCCATATAATATGAATATCTTACAAAACTAAGTTAATTGTGTCACCTATACTACATTTTCCCAAATAGCTTATACCCTTACTTATTAAAAAATGTTTATCATTCACCATCTTATTTCTAATCAATATTAACTGATTTTTCTCCAAAACACTATACTCTTTTTAAAGTCCCCACGCATAACTTATGCCATTCTTGGCACAGAAGACAGCCTTATAAGGGAAAGGGAAGCTGTACCCTGAGAGGGACCTCTCGACCAGTCAGAATGCTCATTATCAGTCCAATTATCCCCTGATAATTGGCCTGCCTGTGGGAATAATAGGCTGGAATGATTTAACTCAGTGCTGACATATTCACAGCATCCTACACACTGCATTCAAAACTTCTTAACTTTTCCTTAAATAATGGGAGAATCTAATTCTAGCTGTTAGAATATTTTATTTGCTCAATATTTAACTTCCTCTGAATACTGAAGAACCACTCTGCTGAGACCCAGGGAACACTCCCTGTTTGTACTAACCTTTGCAATGTTGGCAAAAAATCTCACATAATGTCCACCTTTCTTATTTTGTCTGTATACAACGTTCTTCAAAAAGACAAGTCTCCTTTCTTGTACTCTGAAATTTAGTCATAGGATAACACTCTTAGAATGGAGTCACTTGGCTTGTAAATGCTTACCGGCATTTCAACACTTCTAGATGGCTGGCAGATGTCCAAATGAGTCTAGGGAAATGGCCAAGGAGAGGAATTGTGATCGAATTTTACAGAGGATAGGGTATTTGCTTTTGTGTTTCTTGAGATAATTAGGTTGAATTAGGTTATATTCATGGTATAGTGTTTTGAAATTTCCAATTTTAGATTCAAATGTCCTCACTTTTTTATGTCTTGTGTGCCTGAAAATTTGTTAGCAGGACGAGGATGTTTTCATCCTTTAGGTCCCTTTTTCTTAGTTGCATAAATTTATTTGTTTAATAAATAGTTCACACACTGGCCAGAAACCAAGTGGACAAACTGTACTCACTAACCCTTTAATACTTGGCTCCTTTGTCTAATGACCCAGCCCATTATTAGATAATGAAAGAGTGTATGAGAAAGTGGGAGATTATTTATGATGGAAACAAAATGAAACTAATGGGACAAGATTTGAAAGCTGTGATGCATGAAAGGTGCTATGCAGGCAGCTCTGGCACCATGACAAACAGAGATAAAGGCTCAGTGGGAAGCAACAGTGTGAACATGACTATGAAGGAGAAAGAATGGATTTCCTGAATGAATCCTTGCCATCTGGTGTTTGTTTAATACACAATGAAGGTCAAATGGCTACTGATCCTTTTTTCTATAGTCCAGTGACTATAAGAATGAGAGGAATCAATGAGTTTATCGATATGTCTGGAAATGACTCACCGTATGATCTGATTGAGTCAATAAAACTGAAGTAACTTGTCATTACTCTTTCAAACATGGTTTGGATCTATGACTACAGCTCTGTTTTTTCTTGTTTTTTGTTTTTTGTTTTCTTCATTTTTTTAAACCAATTTGCTGGATCAAAT
This sequence comes from Rousettus aegyptiacus, assembly GCF_014176215.1. NCBI lineage: Eukaryota > Metazoa > Chordata > Mammalia > Chiroptera > Pteropodidae > Rousettus > Rousettus aegyptiacus. The sequence continues at coordinate 101,140,849 of NW_023416306.1, forward strand.
GTGATTCGTATCTTTTTCAAGATTAATGTTTTGAAGCATTTCATTTTTTAGATATGTATGCTTAATAGGCAGGTCAGAAGGAAAGTTGCTCATAAAGCTGAATGTTTCTCCTGTTTGCAAATAGATCTGTTAAACATTTGTTTCTGTTGTGGATTAAATAAATCTCTTTTTTTTTTCTATTTTGCCTTTTCTATGTATGAGATTGATTACACACCCACCTTATGTAATTATTCCTAAGGGGCATCTTAATTTTTGGTGAAATATATTTATAAAGCATTATACGTAAACAACATACGCTTTGGGAAAGTTGCATGTAAGTAGAACATATTATTTTATGTAACATTCTCTTTCCTGAAGGTTGTTCAAGTATGCACTTCCATGGTATGATCCTGGAACTCTAACCCTCTACTGCTGAAGTTGCAGGGTTTTCTGTTGAGTTCTTTTTAAAGACTAAAATAAAAGACACTTTTCTCACATTAATATTTCTCAGCTGCCATGAAAACAGGGATAGGGGAAGCCAAAAATAGAGGAACCAGCTGTGGGAGGCTGCTTTTTTCTTTCTAATTTTTTTCAGGACAACTCAGAAAAGTCTTTCAAATTCATTCCATAAAGAGTGTGTTAATGCAAATACTGTTTCACGTGCCTGCTTCTCTACTTGAAGAGCTGATATGCAGTCAATTGTGACACACTGAATGTTATCTGACTATTGTAGAGGTAGTAGAATTGTTGAGTTTGTCTCTGGGGTAGTTCCACTTAGTATTCTTTATCTCTTCTCTTTTTGAAAAGACTCTCTTTACTAAAGCTAGTTAATTAAAATAAGAGTGGGGTGATTATGAAAAAAAATTCTCTTCTTACTGAAGTAGTCTCTATGTGTTTTATTCCAGATGCCATACATTTTGTTGGTGATTGGACTTTTTCCCTAGGAACATAAGAATATTACATGCTCCCTTGACTATATAAAAGAAAAAATAAAAAAGAATCACTCATCAACCCACAGTGCAGAGGCACCATGTTTAATATACTGGCCTCTTTATTTTTTCTACCCACTTATTCTTAACTGAGATAATACTGTAAATACAATTTTATAACTTAATCCATTTGCTTAATATTTCATTCAAGTATTTTATGTTCATTCACTGTTTTCTGATACTCTCATATCCAGGTAGATCATCAACCGCTTTCCTTTGTGTTCCCACTGTGCTGTGATACTGTATCCTAACATACTACTTTAGTACTGATTTATATCTTTTTATTTACCGGGTATAAAAGCATAGACAGCAAGGGCGTATATTTTATACATGTTTTGTGACATCAAAAATAAGAGGCTACTGATTAAAGGTATAAACAGCAGCTGATAATCCCGATTATTAAAATTGTCCATTAACTGGGGATGTTAAGACAAAGGAATGATACGATGAGAATTTTGTAAAAGTGTTTCCTGTACTTGGTAGAAATTTGGAAGCTATAGTGTGGAAGGACCCTTAAAACTTCAAGATACTAATATCCCACTTGATTGACAGATTAACTGCTTAATGGCTGGGCATGCCTAACCCTGAATTATAAAGTTAGTGAATTTGTATGGTTTATTCCTTGGTATAAAATGATATAAGCGTTTATGGCCAACTGGCCATCATTTTATTTAAACTAGCATCATTTATAATGTATTTATTTTTTCCAGCTTTATTGAGATATTATTGACATTTAACATATATAAGGTTAAGGTGTAAAGTGTGATGATTTGATATACATACATAGCGCAGAAGGCTTACCACAGTAAAGTCGATTAACACATCCATCACCTCACGTAATTACCACTTTTTGTGTGTAGTGGTAACTTAAGATTTACTCTCTTAACAACTTTCAAGTATATAATGCAGCATGGTTGATTATAGTCACCATGCTGTACTTTAGATCCCCAGAACTTATTCATCTTATAGCTAGAAGCTTGTACACTTTAACCGACATCTCTGTATTTCCCCCATACCTCTTCCCCTAGCAACCACCATTCTATTCTGTTTCTATGAATTGGGCTTTGTTAGATTCCACATATAAGTGTGAACATACAGTATTCGTTTCTCCTGACTCATTTTACTTAGCATAATGCCATCAAGGCCCTTCTATGTTGTCACAATGGACATTATTTATACTTCCTTTTTATGAAACTGGCCATTAATTAAAAGGTCATATGCATCATCAGGCCTCAGAGGCCTTTTGGCAGAAAATGCCAGCAAGTAAGGTTGACAGGCCCATGGGGCTGTGGCTGCTCTGTTTATGCTTTGAGATAACTTAGAAGATGACTGAATTCAATTGGGGCTTACAAATCCTAAGAGTAAAGAAATGACTTTCAGATTAATTGCCTTGAATTTTCTCAAGGTGAAAGGTGCAATAGAAATGTCAAAATGTGAGTACTGTTATTATATTTTCTGTTATCAACCAATAGCTTTACCTCTTATGACTCATTTATTCAAAAGTTGGCATAAAACTCAGAAGCAGTTCTATATTCAAACTTTGAATAAAGAAAAAGTAAATTTGAGATTTATTCAGCATAAATAAACTTCATCATATATATATATATATTTTTTAAGTCCATGAATTTTAATTTTATGGCTATTTTGCCTGCTGTTCTTTTTTGAAACAAAAAAAAATATGTGGGTACATATTGTTTTAACAGACGGATGTTGAGATTATGCAAATAGCTAGTAATTTTAACTATAGGAAATCTTTATTATGTCTCTACTATGTTTGCTTGTCATTTTTAAGGATGTGATTCATTAGATGAAAATATGGTTCTTCATCTATTTACCATGTCTCCTTTTCCTTTGGATAATATAGACTAACAAAAATGTAACTCCCCAAAGAGATAACCTGATATTAAACATCTTAGCAAAAATATTTGGCTGAATCATTGAATTCTCGAAATACTCTATGACCTAGAAATGGTTTAATCTTACTAAAGATACTACCTTCTCAGAGTTAGTTTCCACTATTCACTCTTCCACTGTTCTTGATACCTAGTATAAACGAAGAACATTTCTTGGTCTTAAGTACATTAAGGAGTTCATAGTTTCCCATAAAAACCAATTATGAGAGAAAAATAGTTGATTCTACTTATGAGATTAAATTTGATCAAAACTGGCATGTTTCCTGAAGCCTATCTGAAGAAATTTATGTCTGAAGTATGGGTTATTAATAGGTCACATTGAAAAACTACAAAGTTTATCAATTCTATTCTAGAATACCATTGATTTGAGCTACCTATACTGTTATGCATCCACATATAAATATTTTTAAGGTTGTATTTTATCAAAGAATGTCTATACAAGATATACCAGAAATATACATTTTAGTCTGTTACAGTATTAGTGTATTATTATTATTATTATTATTATTATTATTATTATTATTATTATTTTGCCCCCAAGCTAAGATCAAAAGCTAAGTTCCATGGTTTTGTACCCTGAAAGAATGATCAGTAATGGATTTCAATTACTTTCCCTTATAGTTCTGTGCAACCTGACTCTTTAAGTGGTTGCTGATGATTCTGTGGTTGGAAAGAGAAAGACTACAGGCATAGCTGATTAGAACCGGAATGATGAGTACTGGACATGTAGTTTGGATAAAGCTAAATAGCAAACCAGGATTTTTACACTGAGTAAATCTGGATTCTTTGACTCGCCTAGAAATTGTCTCACCTAACCTGGCAACTATTAAACTTTAATCCATTTCTTTTACATTTTTTTAGGAAGAAAATGGATAGGAAACTCAGTGGTGTTGAGTATTTGAATATCTTAGGTCTTTAAAGAAACTACTGAAATTGACATAGCTCAGGTAAAACAAACCTGTATTTTTTAAATACTTCTATTTTTCAAAATATAAGATTTGGTGCATTTTAACTAATTACTTAATTTTTAAAATTCTTATTAAAAAGCCCTTCAGGTAAACTATACATAGTTAAAATATCTTGAGCCATCATTCAAAGCTCGTCTGTGCAGTGGAGTGAAATTATTGCTTTATGAATATTGGGAGTGTGGTTATGTGATAACCTAAGCAAAAATGTACTTGCTCTTTGCTCTGAAATTTTGCTTTTTCTTCTTCTTCTTAGTTGTATTGACTTAAAGTATTAATTTCCTGCATATTTTAAATAAAATATTAAAAATCACTGCTTCAAATACAAAAGAAATGTGTGCATATATTATTGTATTTTCCAGTGTTCTCCTGGGTTGTCAGTTGAGAACCTGGTAAGTAATATATCTCTCTTAAAAATCATTGGCTCAGATTTTGGACAGACTCTACCAAGAACTTTGAAGGGAGGATAAATCTTATTTTAGTCTGACACGGAAATGAAGGATATTTCTCTCTGGGAAAAAAAAATTACACACACACACACACACACACACACACACACACACGCCTATATGTATACCACTAGCTCTTTGCTTGCCTGATGTTTGCCCAGCTAGGGTCCCACCTAATGGGCAAGCAACAAAACAAACAGAAGAAATTCTAAGCACACAAAAGGTTTGAGTGGAAAGATGGCCAAAGAGGATCAGATAATTAACCCCAAGAAGTTGGGTTCAACGCCTTTATTGGGGAGATTAGAGAGATAAAATAAGGTCACTTATCTTGTATAGAAGAAGACAGAAGGGTCAAGAACTTAGAAACATGGAGAGGGAAGAGAATGAGAAGGGACATGGTGCTACTCTTCATTTCCTGCTATGTGACAAAGGTCAAAATGATGGCACTTCTGCACTTTGAAGAGATGATCTTTCTTTACTGAGATTAAGTTCCCAAAGTTGTATTCACAGAACTTCCTAAAAGTAGCAATGGACATTTCAGAATGAACTACTAAAGTACAAGCCTCCTTGACTCCATGCTGCAAATTTCCCAGCTGAACTAAACAGTAGTGGACTACTCTGGATAATCCATTTGACTAAAATATATCAAGCAATATGGCCTATTTAGAGATAGGTTTTAAGGCTTTAACTTCTCAAAATGTCAAGAGACATCCATTACACATAAAAATAACATATCTCACCAAATTATGCCAATGGGATCTATTCAATAATATCTCTAAACTTAAATTCAGAGGGTAAGATAATACTTTTTTTTTTTTTCAATATAATGTACCTCTGCTCACCTAGAATGCTATAGGAATGATTGGGGGGGGGGGGCAGGGGAGAGCACAATTTTAGAGAATCCAAGCATTTTCTTTTAATAAATACTTTAGTTCTCTTGTAGTCTCATGGAGGATCCCATGGACATGAAATCCAAATCAAAATGATATGTGAAGGAGAATCTTCTATTTGATTTAAAGACCAGCTCTCATTTTATTCTGACCATTATTTCATTGGTCTTTATAAAGCCTTTTTTTGAGTCAATACAATCTGACTGTAGAGAAGCCTACTAATTTTCTTTTTGAGTTCTCACAAGATGTTTTCGTTGATATATATTTTTGTCATTTTTGTTGTGTGCATATATATGTGAATATATATTTATATATAATCTCAATAATTTTTATTTTATGATATTGAGGTTTGTAGTTTCTAACTTGAATTAAAAGAAATTACTGATTTCTTTTGATGCTGAGCGACAAATTTAAATGTTCTTGCTGTTTATAAAGGCACAGATAACTTAATATATATAGGTTTTGGGGGAGGAATACGGATTTTATAAATGCTAACACATTCTGATTATCACATTTTTATTGCCTTTTCCATAACATAGCACTATTTAGTCAGATCCTAAGAATTAGCTAATATGCTTATAAGAAAATTTTCAAAAAGTTTGGAAAGCCACAGGATTGAAGAAAATACTTTTCTCACCAAATTTGAATGGAAAACAAGCTTAGGAATTTTACACATCTCCAGTGACATCAGCAGTTACAAATCAGGTTTCTTCCCTGCCTTGTTTGGAATGTGTGCAAACTGAGTTAATATAGTTCATCATTTTTCACTCAGGAAAATTTTATGACTTCATTTTTAGAAATGAACTCAAATGCAATTCTCCCTTGATTGAGTGACTAAGGCAGTGACTTTACCATGGTATACCGTGGAGGAGAAAAATTACCCATGACTCATAGAAAGTTTCGATGAAAGCACAGATTTTATTCCAATTAGTGATTCATTTGTGACTTTTCTTCCTCTTGCTTACTTGAAGTGTTTCATTCCCCCTCACTCAAAGCAAGGAGAGCAGGGATGGAAAAAACTAAGAATCTCTTCTCCCTTCACAGTAAAAAAGGCAGAGTTAAGGACCCTAGATAAATTTTTCCTAAGTGGGTTATATCAGAGTTCTCAGGTTCTCTCTTCTTGAAATAATGACGTTAAGGTAATTCTCAAATCTAAGATCTGAGTTTTTTTTCAAAGATGTAGAAAAGATTGATTATGGTAAAATCAGGGACAGAATTTGTGCTCTGCTTCTACTGATAGTCTTCTGGTAATTACTGAGCTTGTTTCCATACAGACAAACCCTCTTTCTTCTCTTCCTGACATTATGACAGCCTCTCTACCTTCACTGACAACTCTGGTGGCCTGATGTCTAGGTTTAAGCTGTGGTCTCTGGGTATGTGTGTAGTGATGGTGATAGACAATTTATAATAATTTTACTTAGATCAATAATTTTTCTGCTATTTTGACATTCTTACCATATTTTGAAAAAATATTGTCTGTCCCAACATAAATTGTCTGACTAATTCACTTTTTCCAATAAGATCAGACCTATTAGTAAATGATAAATATAATGTAGTTTTTCTATTCTGAGAATTAAGAGTTTAAGTAACAAAGATAGGCATATAACTTTTGGTTTCATGTCACATGGTATGATTATAAGGTGAAAATATTGTATTTAAGAATGTGGGGGAGGGGAATAGGCTTGGCAAACACCATAAATTTCTTCTGAGGATTGTGAAACTGTCTTTTGCATTATAAAGAGAAAGAATATAAAAATGCCCTTGGTTAATCCTCAAGTCATGCTAACATTTACAAAACAATATGCAAAAACACTCATTTTTTTCATTCATTCTTGTAACAAATATACAGCATACCTTCTCTTATATAAATAATATATCATTCTGGGATGTATACTAAAAGCAGATAGGCCAAGTTACTGATATTTTTTAAGGTCACATAAGTTCTTAAGATATACAAATACCTAAGAGAAAATGCAGTTAAACAAGGTAAACTTTGTTTGTCTTTGTTATATGATTTCTTTGTTATAAGATTTGTTACATGATAGTATTTCTTAATTACAACCATTGCTACAGCTTATAAAAACTCACCAAATAACAATGTTTTCAGTGATATAGAAAATAGCTTCTAGTAATAGATACAGAAATATGTAAATCAACTAAACTCAACTGTATGCTAATTGGCCAACATACCTCTCTTTTAACCAACAGTAAGCTATTCCACAAGAATCTGGAAATCAAATGGTGACTGTGTAGGTGTAAATGCATCTCTAAATTAATTTTCCAATAATAGAAAAATCTCGAACAAACAGAAACTTAGAAAAATAAACAAGCATAAGGGCAGAAGAATATTTTGTGTGTGATTTTAATAAGTACAATGTTTTTTGTGTTTAGATGCTGTGGCATTTCATCAACCACATAAAGCATAATAAAATTAAACTTTGACTAAGATTTCCTACATATAACGAGATTTTGGTGTCACTACAAATAAATTGTTCTCTTAACTACTAACCATAGTGTTATAAGGGCAAAATATCTATTGTGTCTGCTTTATTAAAAAGTAATTTTATATTTCCCATAGTTACTACATTATCATTTTGTAGAGTACATCATGTATTTATTCATATATGTTTACTCTTTTATGTAAATATATATAATATACACACATATGTATATTTATTTTAAATTTCATTAGAGTAACACATTTCCATCAATAGAGTATGAAGAAATTATTGAGATGCATTAAAGTAAATAAGAATAAATGAAAGTTAACATCTGTACTATATTCACAGATCATATAACTGAAATGGTTCTTAGAGACGTTTTAATAAAATCTCTCTAATTTATAGATAAAGTTCAATGAAGCAAATTGCCCACTATTATATAGTTAGCTATATCTATTCAAAATTTTTATTTAGTGATTTTTTAACTTTATATAGCACCTAAAACATTTAAATATAATTAGAAACAAATTCGTATGCTAAAATCCAATGTTGTTTCCAAGATGAGATATTACTGATACACTGGACACTATTGAAAAGACTTCTCAATTTTCTTCTAAATTTATTCATCTCTAAGTTTTATCCTCAATGGTATCAGAGGTTGGTTAGAATCTATAAATGTATAAATTGTAAGTCCTCATGCCTTATTTGGTACATTATGTTAAAAAATTAAATTTTACTTCAAAACAAAAGATGAAGTTTTAAGATATAAAGACAACAGCCGTCAAGCACAGATCACAGCCATAAAGATGTAAATTTTCTTTTTGTATCAAACTCTTTATGTAAAACTTCTCCACTTTTCATGTTTTAATCTACAGAGCAAAATCCAGAGAGTACCATGATTGCACTGTCAATGTGAATTATTGAAAAGTTGCTAATAAAAGAATAAAAACCATCTAACTAGGGTTAGAATTATTTACTAATTTTATCTCTCTTGTTTCTTATTTATCATTTAGCCGCTTCCTTACAGGAAGGTTTCATGCTGATGAATTTAGTAATTTTAACTTCTTGCACAGACTGTGCTTTAGAAATTACAGAAATGCTGTTGCAGACATGAAGGTTACAGACTTTCTTTTCATACAGACACTTTCAGTCACATATAAACGTCCTGAGATATCACTATTATGAATAAGCATGGTAAGATATGTGAGCCTTGGTTAAAGAGCATGGTAAAGTTTTCTCTCTTTTGATCTGCTACAGATATACAGGTAGGACATTTAAAATGTTTGTAGCAATAATTAATGACTCTTGGTGCTTGTATAGTACAGAAATTTGAAAGAATCAAGTGGTTTTTAAATGACACTTGCATGGTGACAAGTGGACTAAAGAACATATTTACTTTCAAATTGCTTAAATATCAAGGGCAAACTGGTTGGCAGATGACACAACAGATGTTAATTCCAGTCTTCTCTTCTCCTTTCCAACCCAGAATTTTCACAGCAATTGGAGGTCTGAGGGTGCTGGAATAGTTCAAGCAATAGTTATAACCTATCTCTAGCAGTTAGACATGAAATTATCTCTTCTAATAGAAATAGCTCTTTTGACAAGAATTTTAAGAAAATGAATACATATTGGATTTTTTTTTTTTTTTTTTGGTGAAGATCCCATGGATTTTGACACTGCTTAATTTATTGGCTTAAGTATAAAATATTGGCACTTAAATGGTATTCTCATGTTGAGTCTGAAAACATAGCCTCTTTGCTTACACAAATACCTTTAAAAGAGGGTAATTAGTGACCAATGGCTAAGAAGACCTCTGTGTTGAGAGGTTATGCCTAAGCCTCTTGAAGATTCTCCATGTAAACAAGTCAGACCACATCACTCATTATCCCTCCTTTGTTTACTTGAAAAAAAGGTTCAAACTATTTAATGAGAGGATTATCCATACTTCAACTCTATTGAAAAAGATTAATTGATATTTTCCTGTTGGAGGTTTCACCACTTCTATTTGGCTTCCACTCTCCTATTGTTATTGATGCTGTGATCAACAGAGCAAAGTTGCTTAAAGGTTATCCAAATTTCACAGTTTAAGATCATTCAAACTAATTATATATATTTTTTTGTCTCATAGACTGAGTTCCAAAGAATGTTAAGTTGTTCAAAGAGACTATGTTTTAAACTTGGTCTGAATAGAAAATTTTATGACTAAAATCTGGATATTTTGGACAATTTGCTGACTGTTATAGATAAAGTAGAGTACCTATTCAAAATGGAATATTAAAACAGAACCAAATTTCTGTGTAAACCTATAATGAATTTTTCCACTATAATATATATAAGAGATTTGGAGACATAATTTCAATATCTTATCATCTTGAGAACACAATATAAAAAACAAAATCCCACCATTTTGAGATACAATTCTGTGATAGAAATCTTTACAAATTTTTTCCCCAAAAAATGTGTGTATTATGGACATATGGCTGCATATTTGGATAACACCATTTGCATTTTTCAAACTTGCATTTTTTTTAAAGCACTAGCTTGGCTTTTGCTGTCAGAATGGCAAACTGCTAGTGTATTCATCTAAAATTTCTAGTTTAACTCTTTGTCACTTCGGCATTTTATGTAATACTAATATGCTCACCTTTTCTTTAAAAAGTAACCGAATATATTGGAGGAGGTAAAATAAGAAAGACTTTTTAAACCATAAAGTTTAATAATAGGAGGAGTCACATCATAGTGTGGAAAAAAAAAGGATAGTGTCAAAATTTGATCTTAGGAAAAAATGCTTTTGAAAATTACTGGGGGGAAAAAAAGCACGTTAAAATGATTTTACTTCAGATTAATTCTGTGGAAGGATTTGCAGTTTTTATGGCTTTCTAGGGTTATTTTGTAAAAGCAGTTTTAATTCCTGAGCATTTAAATGTAACACACTGGATTACAGGAAACTTAAAAAGGAGAGAGAGAGAGAGATTGAGAGAGAGAGAGAATAAAGATAACAACCCCTGATGCTAGTAACTTATGTAGATTATACTTTCAAGAGGAATAAATTTTCATTTGCTGCATGCTTTCTACATACATGTTTAAATTTCTTTATGTTGCAGTATTAAAAATTACACATATTTTACTAGTACACATGGCCTTGCCACAGCATTTTAAGACATACTTCAATGTCCCCAATCCCCTAAGAAACAATCTTATTTAAGGGAATCAGGTATCCACTTATAGTTGAATAATTTACCTGTCTTACATAATTTCTACACATCAAAAACTATGTTATCTAAAGATGTTTTGACTTATAGATTAAATTTCGTATAAATTATACTTTTAAATTGACATCACCAATAATCTTTTATTTTCAAATAACCACCCTAAAGGTTCATGTTACGTCTTCTATATATGTTAAAATATGCACTATCTTAAATTTTGCAATATTGTGCATATATTTGGACATATTGCAGACATATTTGGACATATTGTGGACATATTTGGAATATTTCAGTTTTTCTCTTAATTGACATACTATATGGCTACTTATATTCCTAAGCCACTTCAATCTGGTTCTTTCAAATTATGGTTTTGCAATGTGTTTATCTAATTGTTATTTATTAGTTTCAGCAGAAGTATTTAATTAATTAGTATCTGATGCAAAGATAAAAGTAAATATCAGCTCTTAAATTATGCTATTGAATAGGTACAAGTTTTATTGGTCCCAATGCTAACAAATACAGTTAACCTTATTGATTTAGTTGAGTACATTAAAATAACGTAATAAAAACTATTTTACGTCAAGGCATTATAATATGACTACCGTGTCTGCTATTTTGCCTTCAAAATTTAACAAAACTTAGCATAGCCTAACATCAAACATATTGATTCTTTTAAATAGTCATCCTATAATAAATATGACATTATCACTTCGAGTTCAGACAGTCCTTAGGTGATTAGAGAATAGGGATGTAATCAGAGGAAGTACTTTGAAAGATAATCTTTCTTTATTCTCTTCCTTTGAAACATTCAGATAGGGGAACTATGGAATGGCAATAATTGCTGAACCTGTGCTAACTAATGAAGTACAAATACTTAAAAAATTATCATCTATCCCTTTAAATATTGAGGGTATCAATATAAATTCAGTTACCTTAATTGAAATGGTTCTTAGAGCTAACTTAAGATATTTCAAAAAGTGTTATAAGAAAATGGCTTTAAGAATTATTTATTAAATTACTAAACACATACATTTTTATTATTCAATATGTGGCAGACCAAATACCAGGAACCCGGTAAACAAAGATGAATTAGAGGTGATTTCGGTTTATAGTCTACTTATTTTAGGATCATTAGCACAAATTGTCATCTACTCACAAAGAATTTGAAAAAAAAATTTAAGGTCAAAACAGACTGGTAGAACTAATGTAAGTTTCTAGTAGTTTAATCTCCCGTGAGGTCTTCACCTCAGTTTTAACATTATTGTAAAGCAATTAAAAAACCAGAAGCCACTGTTGGAAGATGATAAAATATAATCATATTGTAACAATGTATTTTAAGACCAAATGTACTTAATCCAGCTATTAAAAGGCATAACTTAAACAGAAGGAACACAAGACTTAAACAAAGCAGAAGACAGCTGTCCAGAAATTATCAATTGCTAAATCACACAGATTGTGATTAAATTTTAATGTGGCTTTTAAGCGAAGATTTTGCTTATCAGAGAGAAAGAATTCCAGAGAAAATATTGTTATTGATTTCATCATTTTAGATGTAACTGATCCTTTAAGTAATTTTTCTTGCTTTCAATACCACTTTTTAAAGTGACAGCTTACACTGGGCAAATCACTAGATGGTATGTTCATTTAAAATCTAAACCAAATGCATAAATTGTTCTCCAGTGCACTCAAGTCACATCTGTTGAAAACAAAACACAGCATTCAATTCATTGAATAAAACCAAAACATAATTGTAGAATAGCTGGATAGTCAAATCATGTAAATTAAATGGCATTGAAAATGATATTTTTTATTGATTTTTTTTCAGGGAACCCAGCCTTTGTAATTAAAATACATTGATTACCTTTTATGTAACCCATATTAACAGTAGGCAAATGGATCTGTTGGAGCATCGTATTAGTTTTAGAGTCAGGAAATAAGGAGTAAGAATAAGTTTTTTTTTTTTTTTTAAGTACAATGCCACAGTGGCTCTCTAGATAAAGGTACATATAGTATCATTTTATCAATAAAATTACTGAAAATTAGATATCTTTGTAGCCATTCTTTATATTCTAGTCATTCTTTATGTACATAATTATTTAACATTGTGTAAGGTTTTTAAGGTCAAAAAAGCAACTTTAGTTTGGTTCTCTAGAATGAATCAATATTTAGTATCTAAAAGTTGGCTATAAATTTAAGTGATTTGTGTACATTTAGTTGTATAATTATATGCCTTTATTTACTAATTTAGTAAATATGTAATGAATGCCAAGTAGATGTCACAAACCAAGCTAGATACCAGTGTATATTCATACATATTTATATGTTCTCATAATAAATGAGCATATAAGGACTTGCATATAAGGCATAAATATTGACTCAACTTTTTTCTCTAATACATTTTGTCAAGCAGTTTATTAATTAGTCAATGTGAAGTGAACCAAAATATCTCTATATGGTAATATCTCCATAACATTTTCTATTTTTAGAAATACAGGACATATCTTTTAAACCTAATGTGTTTTAATTTGGCAAAAATATATGGTCTAAATTTTAATAATTATTCTGCTCTGGTATTTTTTAAAATTGAACTTTTATTACCCTATTTGCACTTGTAGCTATTGCATAGTATGCTCAACTGATTGAATTAATCATAGTTCAATTGGTTACTGACAGCACAGAAAAGCCAAACAACTAAAATTATCTTCCTGTGTCCTAAACATCTGAAGATATAGACAGATATAGATATGTAGATGCTGACACAGATACAGATATAAGATAATCGATTGACGTTTTCACTTTTTAACATGTAACAACTAGACCAATTGTTAATAAACGAAAGTACATTTTTTTGCATATTCTTATTTGTGTCCTCAATTAACAGAGGTCTAAGGAATTACACAATCTTACATGGTCATATACAGAGTTAAAAAAATTTTATCTTCTAAACAGCATCTGTGTTCATTTACCCCTGTGGTTAGTATTTTCTGAGTATTTCAAGGTCAGTAAGACGTTTTGATTTATTGAAAAAAAAAAAAACTGAATTCTCACTCCCAAACAAATCATTTTGCTTACTGATTAACCTACACCAGTCAAATCACAAAATCTGTTAGATAGTTTAACACAGAACACAATCCAAAGCCATCCATCTCTTGATTATATTGATTTTTTTGTTTGTTGGTTGTTTTTTTGGTTTTTTGGTTGGGAGAGGGAAAGGAACTAGAGAGAAAAATATATATATCTTCAATTTTCCAAACAGCAATCTTGTTTAAATTTTATCAAAAACAAAATTCTAGGTTAACATTTTGTCACTAACATAAATAATTTAAATATTAAGGATATTAAGTATTTTGGATTTTTTAGTAATTATAGTGATATAGCATATGCCTTTGTTTGTTCTTTTACAGAAATAAATGGTTCTCATTTGAACTTTGAAAATTCCAAAGGCACACTTTTCATGTAGGTTTATTTGGTTCAATTAGGGACAACATTTATCATTAGACTAAAATTCTTCTAAACGTCTTAAACTTCAAAAATACCATTGTAATCATTTGAGAAATATAAATCCTGTTTACTGAAATCCTCCTCTAAATTAAATAATGTTAAAAAATACTCCACCTAAATTATAGAAAGCTCTCAATCAAATAAAAGTCCAATTAAGTCTCTGTTACTTACAGAGATCAGCAAGGACCTCCAGTATAATAAGGTGTATCATTCAATGTCTTTTTACTCTCCTATGACTGTACCTATAATTCCTAGGGAGTGACAATCACTACATGGTAGGGGTAAACGAGCTCTTCCTCTGTGGCCTGGGAACATTCTATCACTTAAAATTCATGTTATCATAGCTACTTGCCTAATCTACTTTTGACATAAAAACACTCGAATTCTAGTTTCCAAAACATTTCTTAACCAGAAAAGATTCAAACCCCTATGTCTCTAAAATGAAGAGAATTCAGAGTGTTTTCAGTTTTTCTGACCAAGTGTTAAACGTTAAGGAGGCAAATAAATGTTCAAAAGAGATCAGAGAGTTTAAAAGTGTAAGTTAGTTGGAACTATCAGTCATCTCATCTTCTTCTTGCCTTACCAGATATTTTTCGATATGATTTATTATAAAATTATATGTTTCTACATTACTTCTTAAACTCAAGATCCAATTTCCCTTTCACCAAAAATGCAAAAACAATTCATTCACTTTTGCTCTAACCAAGGAAGACAATTATCTCAACTACTATTTTAACTAAGCTTAAGTTATTTTTGTCATAGAATTAATTTAAAACAAACACATACATTTTTAAAATAATTTTAAAATTTTTAAATTACAGTTGGCATACAATATTATATTGGTTTTGAGTATGCCACATAGTGATGAGACATTTATATAACTTACAAAGTGATCACCCTGATAAGTTTAGCACTCATCTGATATAATACATAGTTATTGTGATATTGTTCACTATATTCCCTATGCTGTATTTTACATATGTGTAAGTGTTTTTGTAACTGGCAATTTGCACATCTCAATCCCATCCCCTCTTCACCCATTCCTCCAGCCCTCTGCCCATCTGGCAACCATAAAAATGTTTTATGTATCTATGAGTTTATTTCTGTTTTGTTATTTTAGATTTTACATATAAGTGAAATTATATGGTATTTATCCTTCTCCATTTGACTTATATCATGTAGCATAATATACTCTAGGTCCATCTATGTTGTTGCAAATGGCAAGATTTCATTCTTGTTTATGGCTGAGTAATATTCCTTTGTATATGTATATCGCATCTTCTTTATCCATTTGTCTATTGAGGGATGCTTAGGTTGCTTTTATATGTTGGCTACTGTAAATAATGCTGCAATGAACATATGGATAAATATGTTTTTTCAAATTAGTGTTTTGGGTTTCTTTGGATAAATATCCGGAAGTGGAATTGCTGAGTCCTCTTTGTCTCTTGTGATAGCCTTTGCTTAAAGTCTATTTTGTCTGATGTAAGTATTGCTATCCTAGCTTTTTTTGTTTCCATTTGCATGAAATGTCTTTTTCTATCCCTTTACTTTCAGTCTGTGTATGTCTTTCGATCTGAAGTGAGTCTCAAATAGGCAGTATATGTGGGGTCTTTTTTTATTATCCATTCAGACATTCTGGGTCTTTTGATTGAAGCATTAAATCCATTTACATTTAAAGTATTTTTTGATGCGAATGTAGTTATTATCATTTTATTATAGTTTTGATCTCTTCTTCCTAAAGAAGTTTCTTTAACATTTCTTGCAGTA
This sequence comes from Rousettus aegyptiacus, assembly GCF_014176215.1. Lineage (NCBI taxonomy): Eukaryota > Metazoa > Chordata > Mammalia > Chiroptera > Pteropodidae > Rousettus > Rousettus aegyptiacus. Next base: position 101,156,952 of record NW_023416306.1, read on the forward strand.
CTGGTTTGGCGGTGCTTAACTACTTTTGTTTTTTCTTGTCTGGGGACATACACACATTCTTGACAGTAGTGATGAGAAACAAATGAAGGGAAATTGAATTAGGTAAATTATTGATGGCTAATTTTTAAAAAGCACAAAAATGAAGACAAACTATTTTCTGTTACAGAAAACATCGATGAGTTATAAATCTTTGTCTGTAGCCCTTGGATTTAATGGTTATTGAAAAGATGACACCTCAAGTTCCATGTCCATGAGTATGCTATTCGTAGAAGTAAAAATAATGTGTTGCCTTCTGTCTCTCTAACTACCTAATAATCAACCTATTCAGGATGAACCACATCATATGATCCTCTTGAGTACAAAGATAAAAATGTAGGAGATAAAATGAATGGACTTACTTGGAAAGCATCATTAAACATTTCCCCACCTCCTGGTCATTGTATCTTTCTCTTGAGCTGGTTTTTATTTAATGTATTGTATAAGTTGAAGCTCATATCATTTTGATGAGACTTTGCTAATGACAATAACAACAATATCTGAAACTTCTGAATATCTTTTATATGTTATATGCTGTTCTGATAGTAATTCATTCCTCAAAACCTAAAAGTTGTCCTATTGTGACTTCACTCTTATTGCTGGGAAGTAAATCATGTGCCTGCATTCAGCATGTGATGTTTCCAAATTCAACATTACATGATTAATTCTCAAGGGCTGAAATTTGTGAGAGGAGACGTAGTAGACTTTTGAGCATGAACTTGGTAATTAGAGACATTTGTGTAAGAATCTCTATGCCATTACTTGCTCCATGACCCACAGCAACTCATTTAGCCTTCTTATGTCTCAACTGCCTCATGTGAAAAATGGGCAGAAAAAATATCTTGAAAGGTTATTGAGAGAATTTAATGAGATCATATACTGAAAGTGCTTAGCACCATGTCTATAATGGTGCAAGCACTGAATATTATTAATATTAATAAAACATGATATCATACATGGCAGAACTACATGACATTCTATAATGTTTTATCCTAACACTTTTTGTACTCATAAATCTTTTCATTTATAGGGGATTATCTGTCAGGAGAAATGGAACCAATAGCTTGAAAGGAAGTCAGACCCTTCAGAGAAGCCCAGAGCAAAACTAGAATACAATCAGATATTAGGAAATTAACATATAGACATATTGCAGTTTTCAAGCTGTCACTTTAGAGTTTAACATTTCCCCAGTGACATTAGTGCAGCCGAGAGTTTTAATGTATTTTCCCTTGTTTTTCTCCTATTTCTTTTCTTTTCTTTTTTTGTTGGTATGTGGCCTTATCTTCCCACTCAAAGTGAAGACCTCCATTTGGAAAGCAGATTTTTTCAGCAATCTTATTATGCCTTTTAGATTTACAGAAGTTCTCTTTTTCCTCTCCCCTAAGATCCATGTTTGCAGATTTTCTGCAAATTATTTTAAGAGTTACTAATATCATTTTTATATGTCTTTCAGGAAGGATTCGAATGGGCATAATTGTTTTTTTTTTCTTTTTGTTACTAAGACCTTAATCTATTTTCTTTCCCTTGATATAAAGATTATTGAAAAACAGCAGGTCTAAGCTTTAAATAGGATTGAATACATCTTTGAAAACTAATACTTGACATTGTGCTAAATGATAGTGCTCTTTAAAATTGGATGTGTTATGTTGTAAATAAGGTTAAAATACAGAGATTCAAGAGTTGGAGGAATCCTGGGGTCTTGTTACATTAATCTCAGGTCAGATACTGTTTTACGAGAGAGCACAGTAGTTTAATGGGCATTTATTGATTTAAATTAAATTATAACTTTGGAGACAGTAACTTTCAAACTTAAAACAGTCATATGATATTATGAATTACATTTCATCCACATTAAGAGATTTAGAGCATGGAAACCAAAGATAGAAAATATTGGTTCACATTTCAAACCACAATAAGTGTGAATATAGCCTCAATTTAATAAAAATGTATAATGCAACTTTCCTTGGGTTAAATGTCTTACAATTGCTCTTGGAATGGGTACTTGTTTTCCCATTATTGGCCACTTTAATTGACTTACACTCTAGTTTTCTCATTTAAAAATCACTTTATAGTATTGGGTGCTCTTCATCTGAGTGATATGTTCTACTACTGCCTGGTCCAACAACACAACAGTTTACATATTTCTGAACTTGATCTAAAAGCAGATTTAAAAATCCATATGGACAATCCAATTTCTATGAAAATATATACACACAAGTCTGCTCAGAGGTGGCTAAAATAAAATAAATTTCATTTTGGGAGACAGGAAGGAAGCTGAGACAAGAAAGTGAAGATTTTAAAGTAAATGGGTACTTTCTCTGACCAAGATCGAAACCACCTCTCCCCAGAGAAGAGGGCTTGGAAGACAAGCATTGGAAAAGTAGAATGTTTGAGCTTTTCTTTCTGGTGGACTGCATTAAATATTCAGCCAAAAGGGAGGGATCATTTTACATTACTTTTCTTGTTTCTCATGTATCGACTGACAGGTGCTGTAAACATACATAGGCAAACATGGTTCTATGCTTGCAGTGCTCCAGTGTCCAAGGGAAGACAATCTTTAATCGCCAAAAGTGATCACAAAGGACTTAGCAGACACACTCTGCTTAGATTGGAGAAGAGATGATATACATTCTATTTCCCATAAAGCAATAGGAGCTTGTCTTTCGACTTTGATTCTCAAGAAAATCCATTCGGAGATGGTTTTGTTCTAGCCACAGGTTACTAAGGTAGAACAATCTTATTTTGATTCTGACAACTTGGCTGAAAACCTCACAAGAACTTTTGAAATAATAGCAAAAGAAAGAACCAAAGAGGCACACTTGTCTTCTGAACTTCTTGCTTTGCTGGTGGTAAACCACCAATCCACATCTCCTTGATTTCATTCACTAAGGGCAGAATCTCAACAATCAGAAAGAAAAAAATGACCTTGGCTTTGAGATCAGAAGCAGTATTTAAAACATTCACTCATTCATGTTTTGGAGACACCATGGCAAGTAAATTATAACTGTTTACTCTGAAGACTCAGAGGCTCTGTTTTCTACACTATAGGCAGCGATTTGGCTGAGATTGTATCATTCTGTGATACTATCACACACTACCTTTTTTCTCACTTGAATTGTACTTTTGGCTGTCATTTGCGCTTTTGAATAAAGGTTTACATTAATGAAAGATATCATAATAGCATATCTCATTTTCCTGAGTTGATATACAAATCAAAAAAAAAAAAAAAAGATAAGGCCAAGACTCTTTTTGTCCTTAGAAAAGTATGCCATCTGCATTTAGCTTATGAAATTCAGCTGGGAACAAAATTCTAGCATAAGGAAGTCGTTAATACAACCCTCAAGTTACATTGTAAATTCAAAGTACTTTAAATGCCTTATAATAGTCAAAACCAGTAAAATTGACCCTGTATATTTTTATTTCATCTCTGTTGGATCATATGATATTTAATAATTGGTTCTGGCACCTCGTTGCAAATTATTATAACTTTGAGATTCAACAGTCCTATTGAACATATGGGAAGCACAGCCTCAGAACATATATATGATACAGCCTCTTGAGAGGACCTTCTGTCTTGTTTTCCCTAGCTTGGAAGGGTCAGGTAAATTTTGTTGTGTCGTCATGTGCTAAGATTCCTCAGTCTCTGTTTTGCAGGGAAAATGCTTAATGCAATTGATTTTCCCCCCTTAACTGTGAACACTTCTTTTGCAAAGCCAAAAGAGAAATACATGCATCTGGGATGCAGTTTCCTAGGCTCTTGCTAAAGCAGTTATAAAGCTATTCCAGTATCAGTGCATAAGTATTCATCAACCCAGAATAGGTTCTGTTACTTAGTGCCATATTGTATCCTGGTTTAGCTGCAAACTATAAGTTTCGGGGGTCAAGAGACCTTCCTATGCTATTAAAAACATATGATGATTCTTTACCAATCCTGAAGAAGATGGAAAGCTGGTGATAAAATACAGTTGACCCCAAGAAACCTTTCATATGGTTAGACGTTCTCCCTTCAGCGTTTCTTTTTTCCAGCTCTACTCACAGTAACACCCCGAAACAATATTAGGAAAAGCATTTCTACATCAACAGTCCATTAAGGTTATTTTCAATGTTCCTGCTGCTTCACCTCTGTCTAGCCTATGTGCCTTGATTTGCTCTCGTATTATTTCACATTAATTGCCATATTGTTTATTGCCATATTCAAACATACCATAATATGGGCACAGTGGCAATAATTATATAGTAAGCTGTCCTTAAAAAGAGATGTCAAGATGGATAGTGGTGGGTAGGGTAGGCAGAAGGTTATAATTTATACCTTATGTTGACACTGTGGAACAGAGCTGGTTCAATTTTTCTTGATTTCACTATAATGCCTAATACTAATCTCTCTCTGTCATATAATTATTCATTACTAAGACTACTAAGCTAAAAAGTTCATGGAGGTGGGGGAAATGGTTAAAAGAATTTTTCAAGTACTAATTTTCCTCCTGGTACTACAATATTACATTTTTTAAAGTGAGATATTGGTAGACAAATAGCCATACGTAGTATCAATAATCCTAACTCATTTTAAAACCAAATGTCATGCTTTCATTAAGAATATTGTTGGACAAATATGCATTTTATATCTATGCTTGTGTACATGTATATTTGTTCTAAATATGCATGAATGGCATTTTGATGCTTCGGAAGGTAATTCCACCCCCCTTTATTATAGTTATAAAAATCTGCCTTTCAGTGAGCTATCCTCCCCTCATACACCACAATGATAGTGAGAATCTTCACAATTAGGTTGTCCTAACTCTGGTGAGCAGCAAGTCAGGGTCATGCTTGATCCTGGCTGACAATCTGGAAGCGGAGATCCTTTTCATGAGAGTTGCAAGTTTCTTTAACTCCTGCTGATTTGCTTCATAGCAGGAGCTGCTTGCTTGGCATCACATAAGCCAGTAGGTGGAGTGCTTGCTAACAGTAATTGAACATACAGAACTTGAACTTACAAGTAGAAGCCACTTTTCTTGTTATAAACTGCTAAAAACCATATTTATACCAAACTCTTTCTATGGATATAATTAGTTGAAAAAATGTCACAAGGAAAGGGTTGAGATGAATGCAGGTCTATAGTCACATGATAGAAAGCAGGTGAATTGTGCCCAAAGAAGATCAACACTTTACATGATATAAACCAATGTAAAGGGACACTTTCTCAAACATTAAACTGAATTTGATTTGGTAAATAGCCTTTAGTCCGTCTTTTAAAAATTTAGCATTTGTGCTGTCTAAAGGGTAAACTAGTTTTCATTCATCATGCATGAAAAGCTTATGCGATAGAGGATTAAGTACATACATGTGTTAATAATAGTCATAATAAATTCAGCATCTTTGGAAAGAAGAGTTGTGAGAGATGCCTCCAATATAAAGTGCAACTTTCCCATAAGAGTGTCTTGTTTTCCTTCAGAAGGTTTTCAAATGTATTTAAAAGCTGCAGCTTGAGACTTGCTAACTACATCACTCTAAATCTATCTATATCACACCTAAAGATGTTAAAGCAACATTTAGAACTACAAGGAGAAAACAAGCAACAGAATTTAGAAAGCAGGAACCACATGGATATAAGAAAAAATCTCTAGTCGTTTTTTAAGAATGTGAGTTATATGATGTGAAGTAGATGAAAATGCAAGAGTTTAAAAAAGAATCCCTTGTTCCATATCAGGAATACTTACAGATCTGATTCCATGGCATGCAAGTACTGAAGATCTCTATGGTTTGGAAATACCACTTTGCCTAAAAGGACTTCAGAGCAAATAATTGTACAGTATGCAATGACGAACACTACGGAAATAGGGATCACTTCCTCTTTATTTAACTTTTTAATTATAAAAATGGTAAACTCTTAAATGTAATTTCTGTCAGAACATTGTTGATATTTTTAAAAATTATGCCATCATGTTCTCAGCCCATATTAAATTTTGGACAGATTTGTGTTTCAAATACATGACTTTTTTTCACTTTGGGTTGCAAGTGAGGAATGGAAGAGAAGACTAAGTACTGTTAACTGAATTAATCAGCCAAAGCTTTATGTGGTAAATAACTCTTTGAAGCATGCAGTTGCTTTACTCAAATCAAGAAACTGCTTGACGCTCACTGCCTTTTCGAGAGCAGTATCAGTAGCAAAATTGAACCTTCTTTAAGCAAAAAAAAAAAAAAAAAAAAGGAGGGGGAAAGTTAGTTATTGTCATTTAAAATAATAAAATATTATATTTTCTATTTCTCATTTAAAAGGTAAAAAGTACGATCATTTTCATGAAGAATTTTAAACCATGTATGTTGTGGAATTTGGCTAGTGGATAAAAGTGGTAAACTATGAACAGAACATAATCTAGAGCCCTTCACCAAGAAAAAGAACTTTTTGGAATTTATTTATTATTTGCTTTTTTTGATTTGGAGAAGTAGTATGAATATGAGCATAATCTAATTCCAAGGAAAATTGTGTGCTCATGGATAGACTATTAAAAAATTGTAAATGAGTTCTGTTAAGGAATGAATACCTTTGTCTAAATATTTCTCTGCTTTCATTTATTTCTTCAGGTTCTACAAGTATCATTGCATAGTTAGCACATTTTTATTCCTCTCATTTGAAAAAAAATTGAGTTCACTTGCTTTTTTGTCAGTTATCATTTATTTTACCTTATTTTCCTGGCTTCAATATGTTGCTCCCCCTTAGAAGTTGAACCATGTCATTCTCAGCCAATGTTCATCCCTTGATAGTGAGTAGGCAATAGCCTTTACTGAGAAATAGAAAAGTGTTAGCCACTGATCTCACCAAGATTGTATTCTCTCTTAACAGAAGCTGTTGATAGATCCTGAACAGCTCCACACTTAGGGTGTTGACTTGTAGAATGAAATCCTCTGCACAAAGGCATGGCAAAATATTTTGGTGGAAATTAATTATCAGAAATAGCGACACTAGTAAATTGGTTAACTACATTTCTGAGTGAAGCTTGAGTTACCCCTGCCCATTCTTGTTCCAGACCTATCTGAAATCAGCAATTCAGCTTGATGATGTCACAACATTTGCCAGGCTGTGGGCACTGAAGGGAAGACACAGAATTGCTCCCATTGAATGAGGTTCCCCTTCTTTCTCTCTACGCACAAACAGCCCATCTGTCTCATTCATACAAAAACTGTTATCTTTGAAACATCATTCTATTATTATCACATTTGTCCTTTAAAACTGGTCCTTAACTTTAGATTGTGTTTTGGAAATCAGGTTTTCAAATTCTCCCAGATCTTACTGGCCTGTTTAAAATGTTGACAGTAATATGTCATTGAAGCAGCTCATCTCACTAAAGAGCTCAAATACTATATATTTCCATTCACTTATTAGAGGATAACCTTTTGTGAAATACAGTTAGCCTGTTTTGTTGTTGTTGTTGTTGTTGTCGTTTGGGGGTTTTTTGTTTTTTGTTTTTGTTTTTGTTTTTTTTTAAATTACAACAAAGAATCCAACCCCTCCCAACCTCTAATTTTTTTTCAAAGTGTGAATTGAAGAGGACTTAGAGACAGATGGGTCTGGATGATCGAGTTACCTGTTATAGCAGCACATCTGCCGGGGCAGTCAATCACTGTGATGGCTCTGACAGGTCGATGGAGCCTGAGCAAGAACGGCTAATGCAGACAGAAGAACGGCTGGGGAAGGGCAGACCTCCTGCCTGTCTCCTGGGTTTGGCTGGTCTGAAAGCTGTACTTGAATTTGCTCTGGTTAAAATTCTGGCTGTCTATTGAGCAATGATATTAGATGAAAGAGTTGGGCTCCTAATTTTTTTAAGGCCAACATATTGGACACATATGATTGGGAATGATTCGATTAACACTTTCAAGCTGTCAGTCAATATTTGGTCGTATTTGGGGAATGTGGTAAGGAGTGTGAGGTGAATAAGATCAGAAAAAGATTGGGAGACAGTTTCAAAACTACATTTTCCCCTAAAAGTGTCAAAAGGATGAAATGCATTAAAGTTCTGAGATGCCTATTTCTGTGTGCTCGGTATAATAAAAATTAGCATTGAATAGAACAAAGGCAATTCTAAGAATGTCAAGCAGCAAAATTAACTAAATTGATAAAGGCATGTTACTTACTTCCTCTGTATATTTGGTCCTTTCCTCCCCCTTTCAATCACAAAGCGAATCATATTTATCAATCGTAATAGCTCCAAATATTTGGCAATATCGCACATTAGGAAATATGGAGGAAGTGATTTCAAGCTTTCACAAACAATTGAAAAGATGTTTCAATTAATGTGCAGCATTAATTGTACCGTTTATGACACATTTGTAAAAATGCAAATGTTGAGAGACAATAGAACTTTAAAATACCTAGATTCCTTCTGATGACTAATTAGTCAGTTATTAAAACTACCTGACAGTAAGGCAGTATCCACCCCTCAAAAAAAAAAAATTCTAAATTTCAAAAAAAATACCTAAGTGGAAGGTAATGGCAAGAACAGTTAACACCCGTCAACATCTCGAAAATAAGCTACATTTATGGTTAGTTAAATTTATGTATTCATGTAAGTATATATATATTTATTTTATATAGATATTTTATATTCATGATTAGAATACATATATTTACATATTTATGGTGAATACATATGTTTCTTTGGGAAGTAAAAGAAAAATATTCCATAAGATAAGCATTATTATTACCCCACTGTAGAACTACAGTGAGCAAACATTGCTGAAAAAAGGGCAAAATGTTAATACATGCAGAACTGCTGTTAGTAGCGATTTTCTCCACAATGCCAAACTGATGGGGATTCGTGAAAGAGCCATTAAACAGATGCGTTGCTTTTCAATACATTCTTCAAGTATTTTTGCTCCCTCATCCACATTTTTAGTAAATGATGCTAAATGTTTTCAAAATATTACTATATTGGCTTTTTTACTTGAATTTTTTAAGTGGACTCATATTTAGCAGCAGATGGTTTGAGATACCAGAACTGAAATGGAGTTAGTTATTTGGGTTCAGACCACAACAAAATCTCTTACCTCAGTTTATGGGATGGGAGAGATCAGAGAAATCACCTTTTTCTTTAAAAAAATTCAAAACAAAGTCAGAAATAGGGCTTTTCCTTTAGAATTCTTATTACAAAAATGTTCACATTTTAATTCTTGCTAATAAAACGTTGAGTCCAAATCGTTTAAAGCTTTTAAGATAGATGATGTTTTCAGTTATATTTTTATAGGGAAAAAAATCATTGTTTAAAAAATCATTGTCTGATAATAGCTTTGATACTGATTTAGCCAAAAAATTATCCTGAAGATAAATGCCTCCTATTAGATAACCCAGATTAACATGAAAACTTTACATTAGCTAAAGCGGACTTATCTCACAGAGGCTACACTGTAGTCAACAGAGTTAGTATGTTCTTTTTTTTTTTCTAGAGAATGGGAAAAAATTTAAAAATTGAGGTTTTGCTGCCAGTAACCAGAGAATTGTGAATTAATTAGGGGCCTTTGCCAATCATACCCCTTTTACATATAATTTAATAAAATTGTATTGAGATTTTTTTTCCCTAATATTATTCATTGTTGTCCATCTATTCAATAGTACTGGCAAATCAGGAGGAAAAAATGGGTTTGGGAATGACTTCAGTTTTTAGCACAGGTCAGAACATTCTGGCAGCTGGGACTCATGTTGCTCAGAACTACCCTGCTCTTCAGGGAAATAAAGATTAAGTCACTTACAGGAATAGAATTCTCTAGTTAGAGCTGGGGCTGGGAGGAGGAGGGAGAAGATACAACAATAAAAAACAAAATAATAATAAAAAAAACTTAAAACTTCAGCTAGTAAAATCTCCTATAAAATGACAGCAATGATGTTTGGGACAGGTCCATAATATAGGATAGAGAACTAGGGGTTTCCAGGGCAAGATCTAATCCATTCAGAGGCACTGTCATTTGTATCAG